>NC_057797.1:634216445-634263776 GCF_018294505.1 Triticum aestivum | reverse complement strand
TGGCATTTCTTTTAAAGTCCTTTCTGCGATGTCGCTCAGACGTCCGACTGTGGCATTTCTTTTAAAGCCCTTTCTGCGATGTCGCTCAGACGTCCGACTGTGGCATTTCTTTTAAAGTCCTTTCTGCGATGTCGCTCAGACGTCCGACTGTGGCATTTCTTTTAAAGCCCTTTCTGCGATGTCGCTCAGACGTCCGACCGTGGCATTTCTTTTAAAAGCCCTTTATGTGGTGTCGCTAAGATGCCCGACTGTGGCATCATTTCCTTATTTTTATTTGTTCACCTTTCGAGGCGTCGCTCCAGACACCCGATCGGTCCTTATTTATGTTCTGTGGAATTTTAGGCGGACTACCGCCGTTTTCCCTTTTTACTTACCCGTTATGCCAATTTTATTTATTGTGCATTAAGGAATTAATCATGTTGCATCCATGCATGTATTTGTTATATCTTACGTCCGAACTGTCTTGCGAGTACTTTCAAAGTACTCACTGGCTTGTTGATTTGGCCAGATGCTGACGAAGGCGATCTCATGGATGAAGAGTTCGATAGCGAGTCCGACACTTAGAGGAGTCCCAGTCAGTCTCGTGCGACCCTGGATTTGGCCACTGTTTTATATCCGCTTCCGCTACCAAATAAATTTATCGAGCCTCACCGCGACGTTCGATGAAATGATATTCTTAGAGTCTTGTATTTCCCTTCCCGCTGTGTTTTTCCACCACCAGCCTATCCTTGAGTCAGTAGTATGTCTCCACACCACTGTGTTCTGTCCGCCATTATGTATGATTATTGGCGTGCTTGTAATAATTTGGTTGAGCAGCCACAGTTCAACCCTATAATATATTTTTATGCTACTGGCTTATTGTATCAAGGAATTGTCTACCAGTGAGGAGGATTTCTCTCATACTGGACTTGAAAGACTGGTTTATCAATAAATATTTTTATTGGAAAACCGGTCGTGACAAGCTTGGTACCAGAGCCAGGCTGACTGTAGGAAGCCACTAGGTGCGATCGCTAATTGGTTATTAGCCTGATAGAGCTAATTTATATTTTTGCAATGGTAGTCATTTTCTGTCAGTCAGCATAAATTTATGATCTGACCCTGCAGAATTTTGCCTACTTTTGTAGATGGCCGACGTCAGCTGCGAGTCTCAGACCTTCGCCAACGTGCCTGATGGGTTCGTCAAGCTTCTTTCTTCCATCGTTCAGGTTGCGATGGGGCCATCCGTGCACCCAGTCTTCACACTCTACCAGCACCGAGTCAACGACAGTCTGACCATGCACCAGGCTGCGGTGCAGTTCAGGGGAGGGCGTGGTGAGTTACGCCGCTTCCGGTTCGTGGGAAGAGCCATGCCTACGGAGAGGCATGCTATGCAGATGGCAGCCCGCGAGGCGATAGCTCGTCTCAGGGATGTCCTTCCCGTGATGAAGGCTCGTCGTTACCGTTATCTTCCGTGCCATGTGCCTTACACCTGTCACTACGCATACTCCTGCCCCAGAGGAGAACGAGACGAGGCTTTTGAGATGCTCATTGAGTATCTCCGGGCCCTGGAGGCAGCCTTCGACAACCTGGTGGACGACTTCGTAGCTACCCGCATGGACTCAGTCCATGGCTGTGCTGCCAACAGGAGGGAGCTCCTACCCATCGCTCCGCCACCGACTTTTGTCTCGTCATCAGCATCTTTTACGCCTACTCGTCGCCTGCCTTCTACCGAAGTATTTAACCAAGTCATTGCACCCACTCCAGCGCGCACTACACCAACCTTCGCGCCCACTCCTGTACGTGTTGCTCCGCCCCTGGCAACCGCTCCGCCCGCTCTGCGCAACACTACACGTATGGAGCCCATTAGCGAGGAGGAAGTCGAGTCCCCAACCTCGCTACGCCTCGCCCTCGGCAGGGCAAGGGAGGTCGTCAACATTTCTGCCTGAGTGCGCTTAGCTGCCGTGTGTTGTACCACTTTGTAAGATATGTGCATAGGCTGTGAAAAGTAGCCTGTTTGCGCATCATGTAGGATCTGGAGAAGTGCACTAGCCTTAATAACATGTCAGGATTAGGTACGCATATCCTGAGTGATGTATTGTATAATTACCGCCCGGGTGTAAGATATGTAATGAGCAGTCCTTCTCCGTGCGCAAGTCGATTTGTTTTTCTTAAGTAAGCTGAGTTATTTAATTCTATTTGCCGGCTTTATGCATTTTATGGATTTGTTTTTGCGACTCTTTCCGCTTTTCTTATGGGTTTTACAAAATATATCCCCAGAGTGAAAAATGTCTCGTCCTTGGACTCGCTCCATGCCAATTCCATCAGAGGAAAATTATGATGCACAACCCAGCAACGAGTTCACTCAGGGACAGTCAAGCCAACCGGGCAATGAATCGGCACTTTCACAAATGTGCCGCCTTCATGAACAGAGTCAGCAACAACATCGTGAAATAATGAACCAAGTCATCAACATGGGAAATCATCATGGACAGTATCAGCAACATTCCAAGTTATCTGAGCTACAGAAGACACGTCCTCAAACATTTTCTCACACTGACAAGCCTCTTGAAGCCGAGGACTGGCTTCGAGATATGGAGAGGAAATTAATTATTGCAAAGTGTTCAGATCTCGAGAAAGTACTATATGCTCCACACTATCTCACAGGAGCAGCCGCATCGTGGTGGGAGAATTTTCTGCACATGCATCCCAACGAAAATGACATAACCTGGGATGATTTCAAGGAAGGTTTCCGTGGTGCACATATTCCTAAGAGCATTATGAAAATCAAGAAGAGAGAATTCGATGACCTCAAACAAAGGAACATGACAGTGTCGGATTACAATAGTCAATTTACCCTATTATCCCGCTACGCCAATGAGGAGCGTATGACTGAAATCAAGAAGATGGAGAAGTTCCTTGACGGTCTGGCGCCCGCACTTAAATGCCAACTGGTCGTGCACACTTTTCCTGACTTTAAAATGCTGGTGGACAAGGCCATTACTCTGGAAAATGAGAGACGCAGTCTGGAAGATATCCGCAAGCGAAAAAGGGACCAGACTAATCACTCTCGCAATCACCGAAGCAAGATAGATTTTAAAAAGGGTGGGACACCCAATTTCTCATCCAATGTCTCACGCCCAATCAAGAATTTTCATGCAAGGGACAAGGAATTCACCTATCGCCCCGGCGTTACTTGTTACGCTTGTGGAGAAGAAGGGCACTATGCCAAACAGTGCCCCAAGCCAAGGAACTCAACCCCAAAGCCGAACAACGGCGGCAATAATTCAGCGCCCAAACGAAACAATTTCAATCCCAACAATAACCACAGGAAGGGTCATCTGAACCACGTAACCAAACAGGAGGCACAAAATGCTTCGGATATCATACTCGGTACGTTTCCTGTCAACACAATACCTGCAATGGTTTTGTTTGATTCTGGAGCTTCTCACTCTTTCATCTCGAAAAGTTTTGCTTTGCAAAATAATTTTTCGATGCTTCCTTTGGAGAAATCCATAATAATCAAGTCCCCCGGGATTCAGCAAGTTTCTCAGAATTACTGTCAGAATGTGGTCATTGAGTTTGAAGGATTGGAGTTTTACGCAAATCTTATTGTATTGGAAAATAAAGGACTGGATGTCATCCTAGGGATGGATTGGCTAACCACCAATAAAGGTTTTATAGACTGTTTCAACAGGACCGTGATTCTCACACACCACCAAGGGAAGACAATAAGAGTATCAGCCAAGGAAGGAAAAAGACCCCGACAACCGAGATTAAATAAGGTGGACGTTTCTGAGCTAAACAAGGTTCCAGTAGTGTGTGAATTTCCAGATGTATTCCCTGAAGAGCTGCCAGGCATGCCACCAGATCGAGAAATAGAATTCCGCATTGAGCTAGCACCAGGAACCACCCCCATATACAAGAAACCATACAGAATGGCACCATCCGAGTTGATCGAATTGAAGAAGCAAATAAAGGAATTACTGGATAAAGGATACATTCGGGCCAGCTCCTCACCTTGGGGATCACCAATTTTATTTGCCAAGAAGAAGGATGGAACGCTGAGATTGTGTATCGACTATCGAGCACTTAACATGGTCACAGTCAAAAACAAATACCCGATGCCAAGGATAAACGATTTGTTTGATCAACTTGCTCAGGCCAAGGTATTCTCAAAAATTGACTTAAGGTCAGGATACCATCAATTGAAGGTACGAATGGAAGATATCCCCAAAACAGCCTTCACCTCCAGATATGGACTGTACGAGTTCACAGTGATGCCGTTTGGATTAACTAACGCCCCGGCATATTTTGTTCACCTCATGAACAAAGTATTTATGAAGTTTATGGACAAATTCGTCGTAGTATTCATCGACGATATTCTGGTATACTCCAAAACACCAGAAGAGCACGCAGAACATCTCAGGATTGTACTAGGAGAGCTAAGGAAACACCAATTGTATGCCAAGTTCAGCAAGTGCGAATTTTGGTTAAGACAAGTAGGTTTTCTAGGCCACGTGCTGACTCAAGACGGTATAGCAGTGGACCCGGAGAAAGTCAAGGCCGTACTTGACTGGAAGTCACCAGCCAGCGTAACAGACATACGAAGTTTCTGGGGAATGGCAGGATATTACCGCAGATTTATTGAAGGATTTTCCACCATATCCAAGCCTATGACACAGTTACTCAAGAAAGATAAGAAGTTTGAATGGACAGAAGCCTGCGAGAAAAGTTTCCAAGAGCTAAAGCGGAAATTAACAACAGCACCAGTATTAATTATACCCGATATACACAAGAATTTTGAAGTATTTTGTGACGCATCCAGAAAGGGTCTCGGATGCGTGTTGATGCAAGAAGGCAAGGTTGTCGCCTACGCTTCAAGGCAACTTCGCAAACACGAGGAAAATTATCCCACTCATGATTTAGAAATGGCAGCAGTTATTCATGCACTCAAGGAATGGAGGCATTTTCTACTTGGGAATCGATGTGAGATATATACGGATCACAAAAGCCTCAAATACATCTTTACGCAGCCAGAACTAAATTTACGGCAACGCCGCTGGTTAGAATTGGTAAAGGATTACGATGTTGGTATCCATTACCATCCAGGGAAAGCAAACGTAGTGGCCGATGCCCTGAGTCGGAACCCCAGCTCCGAAGGGAACTATCTGCACAGCTTGAGGCCCGAATTCCATCAAGAATTTGTCAAGCTCAACTTGATAATGGTAGCAGAAGGCACCATATCAAACTTGGAAATACAACCACACCTTGTGGAGAAAATTAAAGAGGCTCAGTCCGGTCACCCCAGCATTGAAGGTATTAAAAGGAAGTTGAGTATGGGCAAGGCCTCGGAATTCGTCATAGACAATGAAGGAATATTATCGTACGGAGAAAGGCTATGCGTGCCAAACATAGAAGACCTTAAACGGCAAGTTTTAACTGAAGCACACACCACTCCATATTCGATCCACCCTGGAGGAACCAAAATGTATAAGGATATTCAGGAAAGATTTTGGTGGCACGGTATGAAGAGGGACATAGCCGCTTTCATTGCATGTTGCGACTCATGTCAACGCATAAAAGCTGAACATCAGAGACCAGCCGGACTACTGCAACCTAACAAAATACCTGAGTGGAAATGGGATGAAATAGGGATGGATTTTATTGTCGGATTACCTCGGTCACGACACGGGAATGATGCCATATGGGTCATCACTGACAGATTGACCAAAGTAGCACACTTTATTCCAGTAAAGACAACCTACACCACTCAGAGGCTTGCCAGGATTTATCTTTCCCGCATAGTCTGTCTGCACGGTGTCCCGAAGACTATAATTTCCGACAGAGGCACTCAGTTCGTCTCAAGATTTTGGGAGCAATTACAACAGGCTCTGGGAACCCAACTAGCCTTCAGTACCGCATACCATCCACAGACTGATGGACAAACAGAACGCGTAAACCAGGTTTTAGAAGACATGCTGAGAGCATGTGTCCTCACCTATGGGACCAGTTGGGAGGACAGCCTGCCATATGCCGAGTTCGCATACAACAACAGTTACCAGGCCAGCCTGCAAATGGCTCCTTTCGAAGCCCTATACGGAAGGAGATGTCGTACCCCGTTAAATTGGTCAGAGACCGGAGACAGCCGCATCTTCGGACCAGATATGCTCAGAGAAGCCGAGGAAAAATCAAGCTAATCAGGGACCGACTTAAGACCGCTCAAAGTCGACAGAAAAGTTATTATGATCAGAAACATCGTAGGGTCAGTTTCGAACCCGGTGAATTCGTATACTTGAGAGTATCCCCGATGAGAGGATTGCAACGGTTTAAGATTAAAGGAAAATTAGCACCAAGATTCATTGGACCATTTTGCATAGTGGCACGAAGAGGCACTGTAGCCTACCAGCTAGACTTACCCGAACACTTGTCCGACATTCATGACGTGTTCCACGTCTCTCAATTAAGGAAGTGCGTGAGCAACCCAGAGAAACAAGTATCTCATGAGAACATTGACATACAGCCAGACCTCACTTATCGAGAACGTCCCATAAGAATATTAGAGGAGTCTGAAAGGAGGACCCGACAGAAAACCATCAAGTTTTTCAAAGTCCAGTGGAGCAATCACACCGACAGTGAAGCAACTTGGGAAAGCGAGGATTTTCTTCAGACAGAGCATCCACACTTATTTAAGGATCAGCTGAAATCTCGGGGATGAGATTTTTCCTAAGGGGGTAGGTGTTGTGACAGTCCAAAATTTTTACTTTGGTTTTCAGCAAAAAACTTTGTGGTTTTTGAAAAGAGGCCATTTAAATTTTTTCAGAAAACCTTCCTCTTAAAAAAACTTTCTTTCCTTTGGCAAGGTCTTTATTCTTGCTTCAAACTTTGGTGTTTGACCTTTTGAAACTTCTTCTCTGTTGGTTCTCTCTCAAAATTATTTTGGGAGTTTAATCTTTTTCTTTTAAAAAGAAACTCCATGAAATTTGGGATTTTCATATCTTGGAACCACCATGACTTGGCATTTTTGCCCATGTGGTAAAACCCCTCCAAAACCTCCCCTACACCTTGTGATCAACCTAAGTTCTCTGTCCCAACTAATCCAAACAAGTTTTGGATTTTTCTCTAATTATTTTTCCCCTCAATTCAATTCTGAAAATTATTTGGAGCCTGAGAGATTTTCAAAGCAAGTGCCCTATTGCATTTGAGTTTTGACCTCAAACCAATTCTCCTGGATTGTCCTTTGAACCCACAACCCAGAACCATCTTGATCCACTCCTCCTCTTTTCAAAATTTTCAAAATACAGTCTCTGCAAGTTTGGACCAGATTTGCCAAATTTGGTGAAATTCATATCCACACTGCTCCAAAAATTCCAGCAAAAATCATGCAGCCTACTTGAGCAAGGAGAAGCCACTCCACCAAAAATCAGCTCAAGGAAAAATCACCAGAGGCCAATTTCATTCGGTCGAACACCTGGTGGGCACTGTTACTGTTCAAAGTTCAGAAAATTCAGTTTCAGTGTCATCTTCAGTCCGTCAGTTTCAGTCACGCGGCCACAGTGCCCTTGGCACGTTCCTCGCCGCCTCTTCCTCTTGTCCGAAGCTGCACACGCGTGCGTGGAGCCTTCCTGGCGTCGATAGCGCGCTGGCTCGCCCTCTCCGGCGTCTTCTGTGGCGTCGGGACCTCCCGTGGCGGCCGACAGGAGGCACACCATGGCAGAACGCCGTTCCGCGCCGCCCATCGCTCCCTGGCTCTCCGCGTGGCCTCATGCACGCCAGCGCACGCCCGTAGCACAACCACCGTGGCCAGCAAGCACGGAACACGCTCTCCGCCGCCGACGGGCCCGCACCCTCACCGTTCCGTCGAGCTCGCCCTTAACACCCAAACCCCGGCCAGTTTAACACCAAAACGGACCCATTGAACCTCCGTGATGACGCTCGACCCCCTAACCACCCCGACCGAGCACTATGCCACCGTAATCGCTCGCCGGCGATCCTCGTTCACGGCAACCACCTCGGACCGCCTATATAAAGGGGTCCCGAGCTCACTCTCGTGCACGCAGCACCCCCACTACTCACCAACACCCCGCCAGGCCACTAGGGGGACCTCGAGGAGGTCTCCTCCCCCAGCTTCGGCCGCCTCGCCCCGCCTCAGCCTCCAGCCCGATTCGTTCTGGTGAGGCCATCTCCGGCGCTCAGACCCCGTTCGTTACCTTCTCTAGCTGCCAGGAGCATAACCCCCTCTTCAATTTAACCTTTGCAGCCCTCTCCGACGAGCCCCTCGACCACCCGAGCCGCCGTCCGCCGGAGCAAAGCTCATCGTTGACGTGGTGCTCGCCGACCGACTCCACCACCATCAACTGACGCGGAAGGGTACCCTGAGCACGGAGGTACTCCCCGATCTCTCTGCCTCGCCGTGGATCGCCGCCGGCGACCACCGCGGCTCTCGGGCGCCGGCGAACTCTGCCGCCCCGTTTGAACATTTGAACCTAACGGGTGGGACCCCACCGTCAGCCTCTCTGCTCTCTCTTCGAATCGTTTTCTGGAAGCGCCTTCGGGTAGAATGCGTTTTCTCTTCGGGCTGGCGTAGTCGCTACCGAAGCGTTTTCTGTTTTTATAAACTAGCCCCTGGAAATCTTCTGTTTCATTACAGATAAGTCCCTGGACAAAAACCCTTATAACTTTTAATCAGAAAAGTATTTTTGATTGATTCTTTTTCTGTTCTCTTTAAAATTTTGTCTAGTTTTTTATCAGATTTATTTGAAAAATATTTGGTTTACCTTCTGTGCACTCCTTGGTATTTACGTTAGCGCATATATTTTCTTTAAACCGTAGATACCGAAGGAGGTGACGGAGCCGCGAACTTCACCGAGCTAGGCTCTGACTACTCTGAACCAGGCAAGCATGTTTGAACTTTTGATATGATGAGTGTCTTGGCATGTTTTGCATTTAGTTAGTTTCATGGCATGCCGGTGAGCATACCGATGAACGTTATTTTATGTGATAATGAGGTAGGAGAGTTCGATGATCCATACGTGGATGAATGTGAATATGAATGGCCATGTGTTGGCATGAGGATGGGTACGGTGGCAGTGTTGTAGCATGCCAGTCGTACACCAGACCATGTGACTTCAGTGTCAAACCATATCGGTCCAGTACCTATCATTTCCTTCCTTGTACTACCACATGTTTTCCGCAAGGAATATGGTTTAGTAAGTTGCAAACCGCTTGCATGGTACACACCAAAGAGGAGAGGCCGTGATGATGGTTCCATGGCCCTGGATTAAAGCCAGTCATCCGGTCAGGGGGCATGGGTGTTTCCGGTTGGGACCGAGAGGGGGGCACCCCTTAGAGCGCGCGTATATAAATTTGATCCCATGCTATTCGAGATTGTGATCTCCCCATCTCAAAAGTTTTTCTTGGACGATGACTAGGGTGATTCCTAGCATCGAGAGGTAGGATGGGTGTGTACCGATTAGCTGTGTTTTCTTCTGAAATACCGAAAACGGAACTAGTCCTTCGTGACTACGGAAATCCGTTGACTCTGGGAAAATTTTTGTACAAACTCTGCAGAGTCACATATTCCTCCAAATCATCTATTCCATGACAAGTTTCGTTCCTTCTTATCCTAATCAATTGTCAGCTTTGATGACAGAGACTCCGGTGAATCGCATGAGTGTTAAGTCCGATTGAATGATTATCCCTGCGGATGGACTAACCCGTTTATTCTCATGGATTGAATGTTTATTATGAGTATTGTTTACTGGTAAATTTAAAGCCCTTTCTGCGATGTCGCTTAGACGTCCGACTGTGGCATTTCTTTTAAAGCCCTTTCTGCGATGTCGCTCAGACGTCCGACTGTGGCATTTCTTTTAAAGCCCTTTCTGCGATGTCGCTCAGACGTCCGACTGTGGCATTTCTTTTAAAGTCCTTTCTGCGATGTCGCTCAGACGTCCGACTGTGGCATTTCTTTTAAAGCCCTTTCTGCGATGTCGCTCAGACGTCCGACTGTGGCATTTCTTTTAAAGTCCTTTCTGCGATGTCGCTCAGACGTCCGACTGTGGCATTTCTTTTAAAGCCCTTTCTGCGATGTCGCTCAGACGTCCGACCGTGGCATTTCTTTTAAAAGCCCTTTATGTGGTGTCGCTAAGATGCCCGACTGTGGCATCATTTCCTTATTTTTATTTGTTCACCTTTTGAGGCGTCGCTCCAGACACCCGATCGGTCCTTATTTATGTTCTGTGGAATTTCAGGCGGACTACCGCCGTTTTCCCTTTTTACTTACCCGTTATGCCAATTTTATTTATTGTGCATTAAGGAATTAATCATGTTGCATCCATGCATGCATTTGTTATATCTTACGTCCGAACTGTCTTGCGAGTACTTTCAAAGTACTCACTGGCTTGTTGATTTGGCCAGATGCTGACGAAGGCGATCTCATGGATGAAGAGTTCGATAGCGAGTCCGACACTTAGAGGAGTCCCAGTCAGTCTCGTGCGACCCTGGATTTGGCCACTGTTTTATATCCGCTTCCGCTACCAAATAAATTTATCGAGCCTCACCCCGACGTTCGATGAAATGATATTCTTAGAGTCTTGTATTTCCCTTCCCGCTGTGTTTTTCCACCACCAGCCTATCCTTGAGTCAGTAGTATGTCTCCACACCACTGTGTTCTGTCCGCCATTATGTATGATTATTGGCGTGCTTGTAATAATTTGGTTGAGCAGCCACAGTTCAACCCTGTAATATATTTTTATGCTACTGGCTTATTGTATCAAGGAATTGTCTACCAGTGAGGAGGATTTCTCTCATACTGGACTCAAAAGACTGGTTTATCAATAAATATTTTTATTGGAAAACCGGTCGTGACATTCGACCAAAGCGATCGTCAAAGCGATACTCGAGGAGGTGGTGGTGGCAGATACAAGTTCGCTGTCCAGAAAAACAGCACGGTCGCTTGAGGGCAATGTTGACGTTGAGCCCCCGAGCTCCATAGATGATTCCTCCGTGATCTTGATAGAGATCGGAGTTGATGTTTGATGAAGGCCCTCATCCGGACATGGTGATCCGAACACGGGGCGCAATTCTTGGTCGAACCAAGGTGACCAGTCGAGCTGGTGACGAAGATGCCGAAGTCGCAGTTGATCTGCAGGCGAGCCATCGATCCTTTTGTCGATCGCACAGCAGAACTCTCAATGAAAGCACCAATGTCGGTGTCAAAACCGGCGGATCTCGGGTAGGGGGTCCCGAACTGTGCGTCTAGGCGGATGGTAACAGGAGACAAGGGACACGATGTTTTACCCAAGTTCGGGCCCTCTTGATGGAGGTAAAACCCTACGTCCTGCTTAATTAATATTGATGATATGGGTAGCACAAGAGTAGATCTACCACGAGATCAAGGAGGCTAAACCCTAGAAGCTAGCCTGTGGTATGATTGTTGTATATTATATATATCTATCGACTAGCCTAGCCTCGGTTTATATAATGCACCGGAGGCCTAGGATAACAAGAGTCCTAGCCGAATACGCCGGTGGGGGAGAAGTCCTTGTCTTGATGGCCAAGTCTTGTGGAATCTTCCTTGTATGCGGTAGCCATCCGAACTGGCCCATGAGTATACAGCCACGGGGGTCCTCGGCCCAATCTAATAGATCGGGAGACAACGTGGTGAGTACCCCCTAGTCCAGGACACCGTCACCCATACATGACTTCTCAGTGGCTGACCCCTTTGCAAAACTTGTGAGGTTTTGAAGCCAGACTTAGAAGCGGTGATATTAGTTTGAACCTCTCTAATATCCATGCTCAGTGCATCAATGCGAGCGTTTGCAGCTGATGAGCTGAATTTCATTTCTAATATTAGTTTGAACCTTGTAATCTTCGAAATTGAGCCATATAACTTTGGAATTTGAACCCTATAACATTTCTAGCTTTTGTGGTAAAATCATTGAAATGGCATCTTATGAGACTAATATATTGCTAGCACTATTTTGACCTTAATATGCAATGGTCTTAGATTTTATTAACCATTCTTGAATCAGTTTACCTTGTCGATCACACAGCACCGATCTGTATAGCTAACTCGACTGCAATCTTTGACATTATTGCACATAGTTGGTTTCATCCACCGTGTGCACTGTAGAGCGCAGAATTAATTATCGCACTAGAGTGTCCATCATCACCCTTCTGTGTAACTTTGACCTCATCACCCAAGGGTAAACTTATGACCGAAGTCATTCCACACACTTCGTTTTTACAAAGCATTTTGGCGATAAACGCCCATGATTTGTCCCTCTTCTAGCCGACGTGTGGCCAAACTAGCGGGGCAGGAAGCTTGCACGGTAAACAGCGTGGTAGCGCGGGGACAGGCTCTTCGAGCCCACGCCTGGGGTGCGGTGTTGTCAAGCATGCACTGGATTCTGGAATCCTCCGCTATGAACGCCGTGACAAGACATGACGATTACAGGCCGGCCGGCTCCCATTTATTACAGCGGCCATTTAACCTACCCTTGTGTCTCTTCAACCTTTCGATCGCGCCCCACCATTGCAAGAAGCACACCCACCACGAGAAATTCTAAGAGGGTATCCTGCGCGGCTCCAATGGCGCTCCGAGCGGCTGTCGACGAAGAGCAGCAGTTCACCATGCGTGCCGTGGTGGACACCCATAGAAGGTTCATGGACCTCTCGGTGGTGTACACCAACGACCCGGTCTAGGCGAAGCACTCCATCCACACCATGGAGGTATTGCTTGCCAAGGAGAAGTACAAGGTGGTCGGGTTCGACCTTGAGTACACCTGTGCTCGTGTCGAGTCCCGTCCCAAGGTCGCCGTCGCCCAGATGTGCATGCGCCACCACTTCCTCATCTACCACTACTACCTGGCCACAAGGCCTTACGAGCATTTCGCCAGGTTTGTCAACAGCCCCCACTACATGTTCGCTATGGTGGACATCACCAACGATGTAAAGTCGCTCGAGAATTCGGGCATCGCCTGCCAGAATCTTGTCGACATCCAGGGCCAATACAAGATCAGGGGCAGCAAGGAGCATGAGAAGGACTCACTGGTTCACCTCGCCGAGGCCATCA
Source organism: Triticum aestivum (assembly GCF_018294505.1). NCBI lineage: Eukaryota > Viridiplantae > Streptophyta > Magnoliopsida > Poales > Poaceae > Triticum > Triticum aestivum. The sequence goes on along the minus strand of NC_057797.1, from coordinate 634,250,725 downwards.
TCGACTGCTACTATAGAGACATGAAGGATTCGTGCAACAAGGACAAGCATGCCTGGCACTCGGCCTGGATGGAGAAACTCGACAAAGCTCACGTCGTGTACACGGCCAAGGAGGCGTACATGAGCTACGACATGTACAGGCGGATCTTTGACATGAGGAAGTCCCTCCTTCCCCAAAACGGCCAGGGATCCAGCCAGAAGCAGAGCAATGGCAAGCGTCATCACAACAATAAGTAGATGATGAGATCCTCGTTTCTCCTACTTTAGTATGCATGTAATTGCTTTCTTTGGTGTGTGGAAAGGTTATGTGTGTAGTCACTTGTGTAATTGTATGCTTGATTTTCTTATGCAATAATGTCGTTTCAAGTATATATGTTGATGTTGTAGACAAAGCGTAGATGTTGTGTGGACAAAGAAAATCACATTGCACACGGACTAAACAATGGAACCCGTCGGTGATGTTTTCATCAATCACTCACAATTGTATGCTAGCAATCGTCTGTGTGTTGCCTAATCACAAATAGTTCATCCGAGTGAACCGTATGATGTGTATCGCACACGCCTCCATCTGGCTGCCCGTTTCTTTTGTTTCTCCTCATTGCAAACAGTTCATTGAACTAAACTGTATGCCCTTCATCACACACGCAACTAAAACCTGAACCGTATTTGATGCATCCGTCATCGTAAACGTTTTACACATTTTTGACAGTTTTCATACAGCACCGTTTGTGATTATGGCATCGCACACAATTTCTCAAAGGGTCTCTGATCGTAGTGTCGCGTTAGCAACATCCTGCAGTAATGGATGGTGTGCTGATGATGAACTCCTTGCTCTTGTGCTTCAAATGATAGTCTCCCCAACACTCAACTCTCTCTCACAGATATGTATTTGGTTTAAAGATTATTTGAGTGGAAGGCAACTTGGACAAGGCTAGAGATCAAGATTCATATGGTTGGAATGGAATATCTTGAACTCAACACATGAGTAGGTGGTTCTCTCTCAGAAAATGTATGATGGAAGTGTAGGCATGTTCTGATGGCTCTCCTCTCGAATGAAGAGTGGGTGGAGGGGTATTTATAGCCTCCACACAAAATCTAACCATTACACACAAATCACCAAACTCGGTGGGACCGAATAATGAAACTCGGTTGGACTGATTTAGTTCAAAATGTGAACGTTAGGATTTTCGATGGGACGGACATGTCAACTCGGTGAGATTGATTTCATTAGGGTTAGGGCATAACGTAATATCGGCGAGACCGACTTTGATAATAAGCTAACCAGAGAGTTGGGTAGGGAAACTCGATGGGACCGATTCGCTCATCTCAGTGAGACCGAAACGTTACGAAGGGGAAACAGAGATTTTGCATTGCGAACTCAGTGGGACCGATCACTCATTTCAGTTGGACCGAAATGTTATGATGGGTAACAAAGAGTTTACAATCCCATCTCGGTGAGACCGAGATCCCTATTGGTGAGACCGAAAAGACTAGGGTTTTGTGGTAGTGGCTATGTCAACTGAACTCGGTGGCACCGGATAGAAAGTTTCGGTGGAGCCGAGTTTGACTTTTGGTTTGGGACATATGTGGATATGAGAAAGTGGTTGAGGGTTTTGGAGCATATCACTAAGCATTTTGAGCAAGTAAACCATTAAGCAACACCTCATCCCCTTTTAATAGTATTGGCTTTTCCTATGGACTCAATGTGATCTTGGATCACTAAAAGGTAAAATGTAGAGTCTTGAGCTTTAGAGCCCGAGCCAATCTTTTGTCCTTTGCATTTTGAGGGTTCCACATTTCTAATCCATGCCATGTCAATCATTGAGTTTTCCTGAAATATTTATCTTGAAATAGTATTAGCTCAATGAGCTATATGTTGATAGGAATTACCAAAACCACCCAGGGATAGTTGCACTTTTAGATAAACTCCTAAGGAACTTGTACAATGTATTTTTATTCAATACAATGATTAATAAAGTACAGTGTTTCATATATGCATTTGTCCATTATTGTGTATGTCTATTTATTTCTTATTTTTATAAAACAAGTGGCACGCCCGTGATTTTACTACTTTACGCATTAGGAAATACCCTCTCTAAAAAAAGGGAGTGGCACATTTCTTTTTGGGAAACAGTACCTAGGTGTTAATTGAAACTAGTTAATTGAATCTTGTTGTTTGTGACTGAACCTAGTTGTTAACTAAATCATTGTTGTTTGTCAGCGAACTTAGTTGTTAATTGAATGCATGCGGTTAACTGAATCAGTTCACACCAAGATTTAGTTATATAATGAATGAAGTTAACAACTTGTTTCACGACAAGATTCAGTTAACTGAATGAATGCAGTTAACTGAATTAGTTCACAACAAGATTCAGTTAACTGAATCATTACCGTTGTTGCTGAATTTTCATGTCCCATTTGACTGAATTTTAGGGTTTGCAAATGGTTAATTATTCTAGGGTTAGTTACCTCATTGATTGATAGATGTAGTTGAATTATTCTTATGGACTGAATGAAACTAACACTAAATGCCACTACTAAAATTTGCAGGGTGTTTTGAGGTGGGTACATCAGTTAATTTTGGGTTGAGTGATGAAGTGAACAAGTTGACCACAGAATGAATAAGTCAGTGTACATGGTTTTAATTGATTTTACTGATATGAAGTGTCAGTAGGTGTGCTCAATTTAATGTTTAAACTGTGTTTATTAAAGACATCAAGTGTGCCTAACTAGGAGTGAACTTGCAATATTCATATTTGCAATGTTCATACTTTTTTCAATCAAACTGTACTAACACTTTGTCTTTGCATTGACACCTAGAGCATACCTATAGTTCCGTAGTAAGCTGACTGGAAAAAGTTTGAGACTTAGATTTTATGAGATTTTATCTTTGCATTGACACCTACAACACAACTATAGTTCTTTGCATTGACACCTACAACACAACTATAGTTCTTTGCATTGAAACCTACAGCACCATAGTTTGGCATTTATAATGGATAATATGAGCACCAATATTCAGATAATAAGAGCAATGTCATTCAGATAATGTGAGCACAAAGATTCAGATACTATGAGTACAAAGATTCAGATACTGTGAGCACAAAGATTCAGATACTATGAGCACAAACATCCAGAAACCATGACCACAAACATTCAGATAGATAGATAGATAGATAGATATGATAGACAGATGAGTTCACAAAGCACACATAGTTCTAGTTCTTCAGACACAAGCCACACTACTAAGTTCAGAAAGTAGTTGTACCCATATATTGGTTCAGATCTTGCTGCGGAAACTAACTAAGACCAAAGTGGTGCATCAGACTCACTCTTGCCGCAGCTTCAGAACATGAAGTGATTGACAAACTAGCCCCATGATGCGGATCTGCTTCTTCCTCCTTGAAAGCACAAGTGCTCCCTAGGTGATTTTGATAATTAATGACAACATATCTCTTGTTGTACTAATACTTTTACCTAGTATGTTTCAGACAAGTTCAACAAATTAAGTGGCATGGACTAAAGGATGTGGAACCCCTTCAAGATGCTAAGGACAAAGGATTAGCTCAAGCTTCAAGATCAAGACTCTACATTTTCTATTTTAGTGATCCAAGATCACATTGAGTCTATAGGAAAAGCCAATACTATCAAGATGGGATGAGGTGTTGCTTAATGGCTTGCTTGCTCAAAGTGCTTAGTGATATGCTCCAAAACCCTCAACTACCTTCCCACATCCACATATGACCTAAACCAAAAGTCAAACTTGGCCCCACCGATTCTTCCTATCTGGAGCCACGGAGTTCAGTTGACATAGCCACTGCCAGAAACCCTAATCAGTTCGGTCTCACCGATAGGATCTCGGTCTCACCGAGATGGGCTTGCAAACTCTCTGTTACCTACTGCAATATTTTCGGTCCCACCGAGATATGCAATCGGCCCCACCGAGTTTGCTTGGCCAACTCTCTGTTTCACTTATTACCCAAATCGGTCCCACCGAGTTTGAGTAATTGGTCAAACCGAGTTTTGGATTTACCCGAACCCTAGCACATCGGTCCCACCGAGTTGATCCAGCCAGTCCCATCGAAAACTATAATGGTCACTAGATTTGCTGAATCGGTCCGACCGAGTTTCTCAATTCGGTCTCACCGAGATTGGTAAATTATGTGTAACGGTTAGTTTTTGTGTGGAGGCTATATATACCCCTCCACCCACTCTTCATTCATGGAGAAAGCCATAAGAACATACCTACACTTCCAATACACATTTTCTGAGAGAGAACCACCTACTCATGTGTTGAGGCCAAGATATTCCATTCCCACCATATGAATCTTGATCTCTAGCCTTCCCCAAGTTGCTTTCCACTCGAATCTTCTTTCCACCAAATCCATATCCTGTGAGAGAGAGTTGAGTGTTGGGGAGACTATCATTTGAAGCACAAGAGTAAGGAGTTCATCATCAACACACCATTTGTTACTTCTTGGAGAGTGGTGTCTCCTAGATTGGCTAGGTGTCACTTGGGAGCCTCCGACAAGATTGTGGAGTTGAACCAAGGAGTTTGTAAGGGCAAGGAGATCGCCTACTTCATGAAGATCTACCGCTAGTGAGGCAAGTCCTTCGTGGGCGATGGCCATGATGGGATAGACAGGCTTGCTTGTTCGTGGACCCTTCGTGGGTGGAGCCCTCCGTGGACTCATACAACCGTTACCCTTCATGGGTTGAAGTCTCCATCAATGTGGATGTACGATAGCACCACCTATCGGAACCACGACAAAAACATCCGTGTCTCCAATTGTGTTTGAATATTCCAAACCCTTCCCCTTACATTCTTGCAAGTTGCATGCTTTACTTTCCGTTGCTCATATACTCTTTGCATGCTTGCTTGATATGTATTGTGTTTGTTAAACTTGTGCCTAAACTCCACTTCAACTTAAGAAAATAAAAAACTGCAACTTTTAGCACTTAGTGTCTAATCACCCCCCTCTAGACACCACTTCTTGATCCTTTCAATTGGTATTAGAGCATTGGTCTCCATTGCCTTGGTTTAAACACCATTGGAGGAAGATGGATGTGTCTACTTTGGGGAGTCTTAGACATAGAGTGCCTATTCTTGATGGAGAATATTTTCATGAGTGGAAAAATGAAATGCTTGAGATTTTCAATGAATATCACTTGAACAAGTACATTGCTAGCCCTTGTGCACCTCATATTGATCCCTTGCATCCCACAACCGAAGAGGATCTTGACATGATTCGCAATCTTAGAACCATCAATCTTATCATAAGAGGATTGCCCAAAAATTTGATTAATAGTTTGCCTACTCTTAAGTGTGCCTACACCATATGGAAATTTCTTGAGGAACTCTTTCCAAATTATTCCTTGAAAAATTATTGCTTTGAGTAAGATGGATTCTAGTGATCCTAGCTTTGGTGGTTGTCTATTTGAGCTTACCAATCTCATGCGTTCCATAGGAAATGTTGGGATCATTAGCGATATCATATCCGAAGCTATTAGAATTCATAAAGATAACTATAGAAATGATCATTTATCTAATGAATTACCCTCTCTAGGAATTGATCAATCACAAGATGATGTTGAACATGGATACTCTGATGAGGATGAGGATGATAGTGACTATGATCTCGATGATGCAATGAGACACTTTGTTCTTATGGCAAATCTTCGCGGCTACATGGCTGGAGGAAAGGAATGGGTCCTTGATAGTGGATGTACTAATCATATGACAGGAGATAAAGACAAGTTCCGTGAACTTACTGGAAAGGACGGCCCACGAAAGTATGTCACTTCTGGTGATAATTCAAAGGGTAAGGTGGTTGGCCTTGGTAAGGTGGACATCTCACATGATAGCTCCATACAAAATGTCATGCTCGTTGAATCTCTTGGCTACAACTTACTTTCAGTATCTAGACTTGCTGATTTCGGTTTCAATGTCCTATTTACTGAAGTAGACTGCCAAGTGTTTCGTAGAGATAATCATAAAATGGTCTTTACTGGTATACATAGAGGAGATCTTTACATTGTTGATTTCACTAAAAAGGCTCAACCTAGAACTTTCTTAATTGCTAAATCTTTTAAAGGCTGGTTGTGGCATAGAAGGCTAGGCCATGTGGGCATGCGAAACCTTGACAAACTCATTAAAGGAAATCATATCCTTGGCGCTAATGATGTCATATTTGACAAGGATAGACTTTGTAGTGCTTGTCAAGCAGGGAAACAAGTTGGAGGAAGTCATCGCGCTAAGAACATCATGACCACAAGAAGACCACTCGAGCTACTTCACATGGATCTCTTTGGTCCAAATGCCTACAAGAGTCTGGGTGGTAAATCATTTGGTCTAGTCATAGTTGATGATTTTTCAAGATTTATGTGGGTGTTATTTCTTGATGACAAATCACAGGTCCAAAAGATCTTCGAAAACTTTGCTAGGAAGGCCCAAAATCAATTTGACGTGAAGATCAAGAAGGTTCGGAGCGACAACGGAATGGAGTTTAAGAACGGAAATGTAGACACCTTTCTTGACGAAGAAGGGATTACACATGAGTTCTCGGCTACGTACACACCTCAACAAAATGGAGTCGTTGAGAGGAAGAACCGGACTCTTATCAAGATGGCAAGAACGATGCTTGATGAGTACAAGATGCCAAAACACTTTTGGGCGGAAGCGGTTGGGACAGCTTGTCATGCAACAAATCGCTTGTATCTTCACAAGCTACTCGACAAGACGGCATACGAGCTCCTCATCAGTAAAAAAACCCAAGTTGGATACTTTCGAGTATTCGGCTCAAAGTGCTACATTCTTGATAAGCATCATCATTCTAAATTTGCTCCTAAGTCTCATGAAGGTTTCCTACTTGGTTATGGCTCAAACTCTCACACATACCATGTCTACAACAATTTCACCTGAAAGGTTAAAGAAACAGTAGATGTGAAGTTTGATGTATCTAACGGATCGCAAGTAGAGCAATTGCCAATTGATGTAGTAGACAAAGATCCCTCAGAAGCAATCCAAGACTTGTCTATTGGCAAGATTTGTCTAACGAAGATAAAGGAGAGTACCTCGTCCGTCCAAGTGGAAGCTTCTACCTCACGACAAGGTGAACGAAGACTTGATACGGAAGAACCCACGAGTGGGACACACAAAGATGAAGAAAACGAGGAAGTGCACCAAGACGAACATCAACAACCTCCTTCTCCACCACGACAAGAGAACGACAACTCTAACAATGAAGAAGGCCAAGAAGAAGAACAAAATGAAGAAGATGTTCAACCAAGACCCAAGCAAAAGCTTTCAAGAGTTCGAGTAAGAATTGCTAAAGATCATCCCGTGGAGAAAATCTACAATGATATCCAAACCGGGAGAATCACTCGCTCAAAAACTCGTTTAGCTAACTTTTGTGAACACTATTCATTCATCTCTCGCATTGAACCTATGAAGGTTGAAGAAGCATTGGAGGATCCGGAATGGATAAATGCTATGCATGAAGAGCTACACAACTTTGAGAGAAATCAAGTGTGGGCATTGGTCGAGAAGCCCGATAACAACCACAACATCATCGGTACCAAATGGGTGTTTCGCAACAAGCAAGATGAAGATGGACAAGTGGTTCGCAACAAAGCACGTCTCGTCGCCCAAGGCTACACACAAGTTGAAGGTATGGACTATGGTGAGACATATGCTCCCGTTGCTAGACTTGAGTCCATTCACATCTTACTGGCTTATGCTAATCACCATGATATCACTTTGTACCAAATGGACATTAAAAGTGCTTTTCTAACTGGTGAAATTGAGGAGGAAGTTTATGTCAAGCAACATCCCGGCTTTATCAATCCTAAGAAACCTAATCATGTCTACAAACTTCACAAAGCCCTTTATGGTCTCAAACAAGCTCCTAGAGCATGGTATAAATGCTTGACAAGTTCCTTATTGAAAAAGGCTTTGAAATTGGAAAAATAGATTCTACTCTTTTTACTAAAAGGGTTAACGGAGAACTATTTGTTTGCCAAATTTATGTCGATGATATTATATTTGGATCAACTAACCCTCATTTTAGTGAAAAGTTTGGGAAGCTAATGTCGGAGAAGTTTGAGATGTCTATGATGAGTGAACTCAAATTCTTTCTTGGTTTGCAAATCAAGCAAACTAAGGAAGGCACCTTTGTCTCTCAAACGAAGTACACCAAGGACTTATTCAAGAAGTTCAATATGCAAGAATGCAAAGGTATGACTACACCCATGCCTACTAGTGTACATCTTGATTTGACCAAAGATGGTGAAATAGTTGATCAAAAAGTTTACCGCTCTATGATTGGTTCATTGTAATATCTATGTGCTTCACGTCCCGATATCATGCTAAGTGTGTGCATGTGTGCATGATATCAAGCTGCTCCTAAGGAATGTCATCTTAAGGCCATGAAGAGGATAGTGAGATACTTAATACATACACCAAATTTTGGCATTTGGTATCCAAAGAGGGCTTGCTTTGATCTTGTTGGCTACTCCGACTCGGACTATGCCGGTGACAAGGTTGATAGAAATTCCACTTCGGGTACTTGTCAATTCCTTGGTAGATCTCTTGTGGCTTGGTCTTCCAAGAAAAAAAACTCGGTATCCTTATCCACTGCCGAAGCGGAATACGTTGCCGCTGGTTCGTGTTGTGCTCAATTACTTTGGATGACCCAAACTCTTAAAGATTATGGGATATATGTGAAACATGTTCCATTACTTTGTGACAATGAAAGTGCTATCAAGATTTCTCACAATCCCATGCAACACTCTCGAACTAAGCATATTGAAGTTCGTCATCCTATCATTCGAGATCACGTTGCTAAGGGTGACATAAACCTTAAGCATGTTCGCACCGATAAGCAATTAGCGGATATATTCACAAAACCACTTGATGAGAAAGTGTTTTGCAGGTAAAGAGGTGAATTGAACATCATTGATGCTTCAAACTTGGAGTAGGAACTCCATTGGATACATGCAAGACTTGAGCTTACGACTAATCACTAGATATTTCTCCGATGATGATTATCTTATGTCTTGAAAATTTGCATCTTGCATGTTATCTAACCCTTGTAGGTACTTGGATGAATCTAATTCTATGAGATTGCAACTCACTCACATCTTGAGCAATCTCTACATCACCAAGTATCTACACAATGGTGGTTGATGACAAGGAAGCACGAAACCTTTCAAACATATCCTTTGACAAATTCTATGTTGAGTTTCATGATTGTCATGTTGGATACACAAGTGCTCTTCCTTGCGAAAACTAACCCATGTAGGTAGATGAACTCAAAATCCAAAGGGTGCTCCCAACTCTTGATGGGCTACATCAACCTTGAGCAATCCACACAAGTTTAACTACATGATCAAGATCAACACCGCCACCCAAGGTATGTCATTCCATCTTAGAGAAACTTTAATCCAAGTCACGAGTCAAAGCAACTCGACAAGATGTGAATACATCAAGATACTTAAACGAAAAATGGTAACCCCATTTTGAGCTTAAACGATGAGTACGACCTATGATCAAGTGATCTCACTTGACTCCTAAGTCAATATACTCTAACATATGTGACTTTGTCACCGCCCAACTCTAGATGAAGTTCTCTTGTGTTCTTTTCTGTGTTCTTGCATTTGTCTCATGCATATTTGTTTCCCCTTTCAAAAAAAAACTTCATCTAGATCTTTTAGTTTATTTTCTTTGTTCCTTTTTCTGCATCCAATTCATTGCAAATCTTTGTGAGATCTTATTTGTCTAGTGAGCTGAGGTGACAAGTATTTTTCTCTGTGATGAACTCGATTCCACTGGTTTCATGTTTCCGGTCTAGCCGAAGATTTTCAGAGCAACCGAAGCATAAAACTCGGTGACACCGATTTCACTACAGGAAAAACATTTTGCCATTTATTCCTGCTTTATTCTTGATCCAGCTCCACTCAATGAATCTTGTCCTCTGCAAGCATCACAATTACCTTAATACTTTGTACTGTGATTCAAGGACCGAACCCATTCACAACACATTCTAGAAGACCCTTCTTGGAAATTGATGTCAAAGGGGGAGAGAGAGATGACATCAAAGCTTAATAATATCTCTAGGGGGAGAGATCTCTAGGGAGAGGGAATACTCCAGGAAAGAGTAATCTTCGAGGATCCCAGATGCTTGATGTTCAAGAGGAGAGATGCCACATGTCTTCTTGGGGAAAGACATGTTCATATGTGCTTATTTGCATTAGCTCTGTTCATTTGTTTCTTTGAGCTCTGTTTTTCTGTTCCCTATGTTCTCCCAGTATCCCATGCTAGATTCAGGGGGAGCAAGACATCCAAGGGAAACAAATTTATTAAATTCATTGCATATCTTTCTCTTTGGGTACATGTCAATATCTATCGTGGTACTCTGTACTCACTCTACATGGCATCCCAGTCTTGGTACTCTTGTGGTTTCTTTTGTTTGCTCTAGCTAGTAGGTGCATCTGTATTATCTAACCTTGTTTACGCAGGCTCATCCCATCCTAGCCAACTCAAGACCACAAGGTAAGTATATGCATCATAGTCATGTGTATGAGAAATTCTTGCTGATGTACATACTGTTTGCAAGAAGGACTCATGGGCATGAAGGTACATTTCCCATATCTATATCTTTTGCCCTGATGCATATAGCCAAGATATATGTAACACATTGCCTACTCTGTCATGGTTATGCTCTCACATGCTTCTATATTCCATATTCACATGATTGCATACATGTAGGGGGAGCCTATGCTTGTTACATGTCTTTCCAAAGCTTTACTTGTTATTCTCTATATCTTTATCTAAAGCTTTGATATATGTTTCCATGAATTACCAAAAAGGGGGAGATTGAAAGCACACTACAAGGATACCCTCTATAAAGCAACATATATTCTACAATGTTTTAGCTGTATGTTGCAAAATGCATAGTTGATACGGATATAGGCATTGTAGCATATGCGTTGTACCAATACATACTCCTACTACACTGCAACCTCCCATAACTCCAAATAAAGGCCAACGCACTAACCTAGCCCAGCCCAAGTTTGCTTTAATCTAGGTCATTCCCTGTCCCCAGTCTCCCTATTCTTCTGGATCCTATAGCTCCCATGCCGGCCGCCGCCCCTCGCCCTATCTGCATCCCGAAGCGCCGCCCCTCACACTCCCCTGCGATCCTCCGTCCCAGCATGCTGCCCCTCACCGCTCCCCTGCGACCCTCCATCCCGGCGCGCCGTCCCTCCTCAACACTCCCCTGCTTCCCGGCACGTCGCCCCTCGTCACCGTTCCCCTATGACCAACTGCGTCTACTACCTCCGCACGGGGCCTATGACTATGGGGAGAGTTGCTGCTACAACCACCCTTGCGATCAAGCTGTCGTGGTGAGCCGGACCACTTCTTTTCTTCCAATTTTATTTCCCCCATCTTGTTCTGCTTCACTTTAGTATAGTTGGGAATTGGTACTTACGACTTTCCAGTCCCTGATGTTGACTGACAGGTTGAATTATAGCTGGTTTGTGCGGAGGGGAGATTCCAACTGAAGCCTCTTGCTGTGAACGAATTGATTCTAGTTATGGTTTAGGAGACTATCACGAACTCATGGAAGTGAAACTTGATTGTGCAGTCGTTGGTTGCTGTCGTTGATTGTGTGATTGACTGATTGTATGGTAAGGCTTGTTATCTTACTCTCGTGGTTGATGTAGATGATTCAAAGATCCACTTTCCGCTTATGTATAAAGTTGTAGGGCTGATTAGTCACTCTGTCATATGGTCATATTTCTATTATTACAGCTCAAGTAGGTAGCAATGCTCACTTGTTCTAGTGAGTTGTTGTAGAAGTGAGAACTTTACGCAGAGTTGTTGTAGAATTGAGAACATCTGCGACTGTTGTATCACCTATCATGGCCATCTAATCAGGTCTGACCACCATAACTTTGATGTTTGTTAGTTGTTACGCAATGGTCTCTCTTCTTTCTAATCAAATCTACTCGGCTAACTAATTGGTCGCATCACCCTGCCTCCACCTATGGTACGCACTAGGTCTATTAAATTGCATGCATAACAGTAGCCTAATTAACTTTGAACGTGTGATGCTTGAGTCTGTGTGCCAATGCCTGCATGTCTGCAGGTCGACGATTAGTTTAATATCATCATGGTGGCTATTTTTTATCCTTAGCAGTTAATATAATTATATACGTATATTCAGCCTGTGTGATGCATGTGCAAAAGCATAAGCTCACAGTATAAAAATTATGATGGTCTAGTTTGGTAGATTTTTATGTACCTTTCTTAATATTTTGAGGTACACCTCAAATTATAATTATTTGTGCGATTTATAAAAATGATATCACTATGTATGAGAGAAAACATATGTTTTCTCTTGTATTTGCAGCACACAAATTATCACAGTTTCTTTTCAGTTCAAAAGAAAATAAATGTTTACTTGAGCTAATTAGCACTGTGTACCAGTGCAGGTATGTGGCGTGCAAGCAGAGGACAGAATGAACTTAACAATTACCAATTCTACCGCATATTTGATCTGATAAGGTTAGTTTCTTCGTAGTTTGTTTCATTGCATGTGGAAATATATGTGCCATCAGGCATACTTAGTGTTTTCTTTTGATCATATTAACGCTTTAAATCTTAGACCTAATTTATTGCAATTTCTAATGACATATGACTCTTTGTGCCTATGGTTTGTACATCTTAGAAATTCCCCATCAACCTTTTTAGGTGTCTTCTCCTAACTACATCAGACCAAGGCCACCATAATGACAATGAGTGTGCCAATGTAGCAGCTGGTGGACATGGTCCTCGCATAGATAATTTATCTCTAATTTCATCTTTTTTCTTAAAGAGAAATAGCATAAGGAGAAACCATTACTGATGTCATATAAGAGCTAACAATTTCAGATCACCATAGCAGTTATTTCTAGCTAACAATGTGAAACACAAAAATGTTAGGCCGTGCATGGGTTGATGTGTAACATCCCAAATTTTCAATTTGGAATGTTATACATTAGATCATCACTGCATATCATATTTTATTTTGCATTTTGGTTGATCCTAGAAATTCTACGCAACTCAATGTCCCACGGAGAGAGAGTTGGGGATTTCGTTATTTTCATATTTGAGTTTTCTCAAATTTTGAGAATAGGATCATTTGATTTTAATTATTTTATCATCAATTATTTCTATTACAAAAATATGAGAGAGGGAATAAAATGACTTTCCCAAAATAAAGAAATATTGAGGATTTAATAATAAAATCGAATAAGATTTTATTTCGGAGTTTTTCGGTGTTTTATTTGAATTTAGGAAAAAAGTGTGTTTTTCAAAATTGCATTTAGGTCCCAAATAAATGTTCACCTTGTGCGGCTTGATTTTAGAAGCCCGTGAAAACTTATTTCGGAATTTTTGGAGTCCGTTGAGTATTACTTTTTATTTTTCTTCCGAACGGAATATTTAAAAAAAAGTCAGCGTTCGTTGTTTTTCTTTTTCTCGGATTAAATCCGCGATTTTTCTGATCGCGATTCCTGATCCAATTTTCGTTTTAGTTTAACTTTTCGCTCGTTTATCGGAATCAGGCGATTCAAGCGCCTAGGGATTTGTGTCGAAACCCTCTATCCGTTTAACCAACTTAAACAAGATTTTGCTACTATAAAATTTGCCCTAGATCTAGATTACTAGAACGAAGTTGTTTTCTTTCGCCGTTTGACTTTCGTTGCTTCGTTCGATTTGATTCTTTTTGCCAACTGGAGTTCTTAAGTTGAACCTTCTGGTTAGATCTCTTATTTGAGTTTTACCTGTGCATTAGATGATTACTTATTGTATGCTTGTTTGTTTGTTTGCAGTAGAGTACCCGGAGTGCGCCGCCTGTTACTTCGAATCGTTAGGTTTCGCGAATCATCAGCAAGGCAAGTAACACTTTGATCATACCTTTTCTACTACCCAGTTTTATTGCATTAGGTCAATCCTCACACATTGCATGATTAGGATCTAATTAAATTGTGGGATGGGAAGTAGATGAGGTAGTACCTATTACCTGCTTATTATCAGACCTTTGGGAGTTACTTCTATGTTTGCTTATTATGCCATGCTATGCTAGTAGACGTGGATTGGGTGAGTGATATCCATGACAGATGTGAGTTTGTTAATTAATGGTTTATCTAAGGTGGCAACTTAAACACACATCTGGGTGGATTGAGGCACCTGGGTATTCCAGGACTTGCCTATTTTCTTTTGGACCGCCACCCAGGCTCAAAGGGATCATGAGACTATTCATACTAGAAACTTCTGTGTGCAGCCACAAGCTATTATGGGCTCTAGCATAGTTGACTAAGTCGTGCGAACTCTTAAAGTGGTAGACTAGCAGATGTAGGGGATGTAGGTGGTACGATCTACCCGATCGTAAGGTGCCAACGCTTCTGAAAGACTATGTCTCGGTCATCCGTCTTCTCAAACACCCTATAGTGCGAGAAAACAAACGGAGGCGATCGAGTCTTGTGGGGAAAAGTGCGCAAACCTCTGCAGAGTGTAATAAACTAATCATGGTTAGCCGTGTCCCCGGTTATGGACATCTTGAGTATCTGGTACCTAGATTTTCATGTGAATCTCAACATGTTACTCTAAATTAATTTTGTTGGGTTAAGTTTAACGATGATGTTTAATTGGGATTGAGGATGCTGTCAACCATTCTCAATGTTTAACAACCACCATGATAGTAATTAAATTTTATTCCTTTGAAATAGGGAAAAATTGGCTTTACGCAAAACTGTAACCATAGAGCTTTCCACCAGCCAAATATGCATATAGTATAGCTGTTTCATTCCATTGCTCTCTATGTGTTACCTTGCCATCATATTCCATGTGCTGACCCGTTTTCGGGCTGCAACGTTAATGTTGCAGACTTTTCAGACGATGATTAAGGAGTTTTTAGGTCATGGTTCTATACTCGGTGATGCCGTTGGAGTTGATGGACTCACTTATCTTCCAAGCCTTCCGCTGTTATCGTTATTAGATGGCTTTAAGCCATATTTATTGTAATAAGTTCTCTTTTGAGACACTAGATGTAATAAGTGTGTGATTGCTACTCTGCTATAAATCCTCCGAGTACTGTGTAGTGTCAGCATTACTTATCCAGGGATGACACCAGAGCACAGAGATCAAACTGTTTGAGGTCTGGTCGCTACAGAGATGGTATCAGAGCCCATGCTGACTATAGGACACGACCACTAAGCACAAGACCTAGATCACTATTCACTCTCTTCTCTTCTGACCTCTCATCTTTTCTACTCTTTAGGATGGCGGATGCAAGGAACAAGTTCACACAACCGGATGAAGATACACCCTTTGGACGACACTTGAAGGAAGTCACTAGATACCTGAACATAGGAGTACCAAGCTTCACCGGAACCTACAATGCCACTTTACCTGAAGAAGAGCGTTGGATGATTCAAGTTCAAGTTCCAGGAAGGACGTTCATGCCAGTCACTGAGCCCATAGAGTTTTCTTTTGATGCACCAACTTGGAGTCTAGGAAAGAGCATGGCAGCTCACATCGCCATGGGACGCATTGGAGAAGTCTACCGCAAGGATCTCAAGGATACTATCTACCAGATTTGTGGGCACCGAGATGAGCACTGGGAGATGATCAGCACCAGGAAGGATAGATCAATTGCAGCTTTTATCCAAGAGCTAAACCAGCACATTCGACGACAGGAGAACCAGATGTGCGCCGACATGATAGACCCGAAGAAGGCAAGGACAAGAATCAAGGAATTAGAGGAAGAACTCAAGGCTACACGAGAAGATTATGAAGAAGAAATTGAAGTATTGGTGGAGAAGAATGACGACCTAATCAAGAAGATTGGAATATTTATGGGAGGCCCTATGTTAGTAGATGAAGATGAAGAACCCCAGGAGATTAGCCAGGAAGACTACATCATCATCGACGGCACCGACTCGGAACCAGATAGTAGCGATGATGACTATGTTGATGAAGCCAGAGCAAATATTATGGAGTCAACGACCGTAGAATATTTCTAGTAGACCACCTCATTAGTAGTAGTAGTCCACCATGTAAATATAGTAGTCCGAGCACTTTTGCGATAGTTAGATCGATTGTATGCCTTTGTTTGATTGATTGAAGTGAATTGTTTGTTTTGCCTCATGTGCATATGGGTAGTGTTTTCTCTTTAGACCCCCTCTATTCTTATATCTCATCTTTTCTAAACCCTCAGATGCCTCCGAGACGTGACCCCGGTTTTGCCTTTCCACCGGAGCTCACCCAATTGATCTAGCAGCAAAACACATTGATGCAGTTGCTAGTCCAGAATCAGAATCAGGGGAACAATAACAACAACCCACCACCACCACCACCTGTTGACCACTTAGCCCGTTTTCTTAGGCTGAATCCGCCGGTGTTTTCCAGTAGCACCGAGCCGATAGTAGCAGATGATTGGCTCCGCAAGACAGCTAGGGAGTTGACCACAGCAGGATGCACATATGCGGAGAAGGTGAAGTTTGCTGCACATCGGTTAGAAGGACCCGCGGCATCATGGTGGGAGAATTTCACAGCCACTTTCCCAGTCGACACTATCACATGGGACTAGTTTCAGCAGGCTTTTCGTACTGCCCATGTTTCAGCAGGAGCTATGGCCATGAAGAAGCATGAGTTTCGCAACTTGCGCCAAGGAGGAAGGACAGTTGGCCACTATGTGGAGGAATTTAGTAAGTTAGCACGTTATGCCCCAGATGATGTCGCTACGGATGCAGCTAAGTAGGAGAAGTTTCCGGAAGGACTGAATGATGAGTTGAGCATGCAGTTGATGGTAGCAACCTTCAACAACTACCAGGAGTTGGTAGATCATGCTCTTATGATTGAAGGGAAGCAGCAGCAAATTGAGAATCGCAAGAGGAAGTATGAACAAGGAAAGTACAATTCAGGAGCTCAGCAGAAGCCACGTTTTACCCTTAGACCGGGAGGACATTTTCAGCATACCCATGGAGGAGGTAGCTCGCACAATCACAATGGAACCAAGAATGGTAATGGCAATGGAGGAAGCAATGGCCAGAATCGCACCAACCCCTCAACCCCAGCCAAGAAGGACTTGAGCCAAGTCACTTGCTTTAAGTATTCGAAGACATGACATTATGCAAATGAATGTCCTGAATTGCAAAATGGAAATAGCAATGGAAGTTCTGGAAAGAAGCCGAACCCTTTTAACAGGGGACAGATGAACCATGTTAGCGTGGAGGAGGTTGAAGCTCAGCCCGATGCAGTAATAGGTAAGTTTTTGGTTAAGTCATTTACTGCACTCGTTCTTTTTGATACTGGTGCATCGCATTCATACATCTCAAGGGGATTTGTGGATAAGTATAACCTACCAACCCAAGCCCTTAGGTCACCCATGTTAGTAACCTCGCCCGGAGCAGAGTATATGGCTAGTCTATGGTGTGCTTGGTTACCATTAAGGATTGCTAACTATGTTTTTCCCTCAGACCAAATAGTATTGGAATCTCAAGGATTGGATGTGATATTAGGCATGGATTGGTTATCAAAGTATGAAGGGAATATTGAATGTGCTAGTAAGTCAATTTTTCTTACCACCCCAGAAGGGAGAAGGATCAAGTATGTATCCCGGCATGAGCCAAAGAGGACTCAAGTAAATTGCCTAATAGGAGTTGTGCAGGAGGAAGTACCAGTGGTAAGGGATTTTCCTTGATGTATTTCCAGAGGAGTTGCCAGGCATACCACCGGATAGAGATATTGAGTTTTTGATTGAGCTATTGCCAGGTACAGGGCCAATATCAAAGAGACCATATAGGATGCCAGCAAAGGATTTGGTGGAAGTTAAGAAGCAGATTAAGGAGTTACTGGATAAGGGATATATTCGCCCAAGTTCTTCGCCTTGGGGATCGCCAGTACTTCTAGTGGAGAAGAAGGATGGATCGTTAAGGATGGTTGTTGATTATTGAGGATTGAATGAAGTAACGATCAAGAACAAGTACCCACTACCTATGATCAATGATCTGTTTGACCGATTGCAAGGAGCTAAGGTATTTTCCAAGATCGATCTGCGATCAGGATACCACCAGTTGAAGATTCGAGAACAGGATATTCCTAAGACAGCTTTTACCACCAGGTATGGGCTGTATGAGTATACCGTTATGTCATTTGGTCTGACTAACGCACCTGCCTATTTTATGAACATGATGAACAAAGTGTTTATGGAGTTTTTGGATAAGTTCGTCGTAGTGTTCATCGATGATATCCTGGTTTATTCGAAGAATGAAGAGGAACATAAGGAGCATTTGTGTTTGGTACTTGGAAAGTTTAGAGAACATCAATTATATGCCAAGTTCAGAAAATGTGAGTTTTGGTTGAAGGAAGTAGGATTCCTCGGACACATTATATCTGGAGAAGGTATAGCAGTAGATCCCGCTAAATTTGAAACTATAACCAAGTGGGAAGCCCCAACAACAGTTGGAGAGATCCGGAGTTTTCTTGGACTCGCAGGATACTACCGGAGATTTATTGAGAATTTCTCAAAGATTGCGAAGACTATGACTGAGTTGTTGAAGAAGGATACCAAGTTCATATGGACAGAGGAATGTGAGGCTAGTTTCCAGGAGTTAAAGAAACGCTTAGTTACCTCACCATTGTTGATTTTGCCAGACCAGACCAAGGATTATGAGGTGTATTGCGACGCTTCACGTCGAGGACTTGGAGCAGTGCTTATGCAGGAAGGGAGAGTTGTTTCATATGCCTCAAGACAACTGAAACCTCATGAGTTGAATTATGCCACACATGATTTGGAGTTAGCACCCGTAGTGCATGCATTGAAAACATGGAGACATTTCCTCATTGGAAATCATTGTGAGGTGTACACGGATCATAAGAGTTTGAAGTACATTTTCACACAGAAGGAGTTGAATCTCAGACAAAGGAGATGGTTGGAGCTTATCAAGGATGATGATATGAAATTGCATTATCATCCCGGAAAGGCTAATGTAGTAGCTGACGCATTAAGCCGTAAGAGCCATGTCAATACATTAATGACGAGAGAAATACCCACGGAGTTAGCAAAAAATCTTCGTGAACTATGTTTGGAAATAGTTCCGAGAGGCTATGTAGCAGCATTGGAGATTCAGTCAACCTTGATGGATAAAATCAGAGAAGCTCAAAAAGCTGACAAAGAGATTGCCGCTATAAAGGAGAAACTGAGCAAAGGAAAAGCTAAAGGATTTCGTGAGGATGAGCACGACACCCTATGGTTTGAAGACCGCGTTTACGTGCCCAGTGACCCGAAGATCAGGAAGTTGATACTGCAAGAGGCACACGACTCACCGTATTCAATTCACCCATGAAATACCAAGATGTATTTGGATTTGAAGGATATTTTCTGGTGGACTGGAATGAAGAAGGATATTGCGGAGTATGTAGCAGTTTGTGATGTATGCCAGAGAGTAAAGGCAGAGCATCAGAAGCCAGCAGGATTGTTACAACCATTGCCGATACCCGAATGGAAGTGGGATAAGCTAGGCATGGATTTTATCACGGGATTGCCCAGGACTCGTTCAGGCTATGACTCGATTTGGGTTGTAGTTGATCGATTGACGAAAGTAGCTCATTTCATCCTAGTAAAGACCACTTATGCCAGTGCTAAGTTGGCAAAGATATACATGACCATAATAGTATGTCTGCATGGAGTCCCGAGGAGTATCGTATCAGATAGAGGAACCCAGTTTACCTCAAAGTTCTGGAAGTAGTTGCACGAAACTTTGGGTACCAGGCTAGAATTCAGTACAGCTTTTCATGCACAGACAGATGGACAGACCGAGAGAGTCAATCAGATTTTGGAGGATATGCTGAGAGCTTGTGCACTAGATTATGGATCTAGTTGGGACGACAATTTGCCATATGCAGAGTTCTCTTACAACAACAGTTATCAAACCAGTTTAAAGATGGCCCCTTTCGCAGCTTTGTACGGAAAGAGGTGCAGGATACCGCTGTCATGGGACGAAGTTGGAGACAGCCAGTTGTTTGGACCTGACTTGATTAAAGATTCTGAACAGAAGGTGAAGTTGATTCGCGATAGGCTCAAGGTAGCCCAGTCCAGACAGAAGAGTTATGCGGATTCTAAACGCAAGGAGATTGTTTACGAAGTCGGAGATAGAGCTTATCTTCGAGTATCTCCACTTCGTGAAACAAAGCTTTTTGGAGTAAAAGGGAAGTTAGCACCACGATTTGTAGGACCATATCGAGTTTTGGAGCGTATGGGAGAAGTGGCCTACAAGTTGGAATTGCCCGAAGGATTCTCAGGAGTACATGATGTGTTCCACATTTCTCAGTTAAAGAAATGTCACGCGGAGATGGCTGATATACCGTTGAGAGACACAGTGCCTTTGGAAACTATTCAGTTGGATAACGATTTGACCTACGAGGAGACACCAGTCAAGATTCTCGAGTTTGCCAGCTGAGTCACTCGCAGCAAGGTTATCAAGTTTTGCAAAGTTCAGTGGAGTCACCACACAGAGGATGAAGCCACCTGGGAGCGAGAGGAAGACTTGCTCAAAGACCACCCTCACCTATTTTCTAGCCAACCCGAATCTCGAAGGCGAGATTCATCTTAAGGGGGGTAGGTTTGTAACATCCCAAATTTTCAATTTGGAATGTTATACATTAGATCATCACTGCATATCATATTTTATTTTGCATTTTGGTTGATCCTAGAAATTCTACGCAACTCAATGACCCACGGAGAGAGTTGGGGATTTCGTTATTTTCATATTTGAGTTTTCTCAAATTTTGAGAATAGGATCATTTGATTTTAATTATTTTATCATCAATTATTTCTATTACAAAAATATGAGAGAGGGAATAAAATGAATTTCCCAAAATAAAGAAATATTGAGGATTTAATAATAAAATCAAATAAGATTTTATTTCGGAGTTTTTTGGTGTTTTATTTGAATTTAGGAAAAAAGTGCATTTTTCAAAATTGCATTTAGGTCCCAAATAACTGCTCACCTTGTGCGGCTTGATTTTAGAAGCCCGTGAAAATTTATTTCGGAATTTTTGGAGTCCGTTTAGTATTTATTTTTATTTTTCTTCCGAGCGGAATATTTTTAAAAAAATGAACCGACTTAACGGGCCGTGTCCGACCTGGACACCGACCGGGAGGCCTTTATAAGCCGAGGCTCGACCCCGGGTGAAACCCTAAAGCGCCCTAAGCCGCCGCCGCCGCCACTGGATCTCGCCGCCGAGGTTCGTCTTGCCTCGTTTTCCATGCTGAAAAAAAAGAAAAAAAAAGTCGGTGTTCGTCGTTTTTCTTTTTCTCGGATTAAATCCGCGATTTTTCTGATCGCGATTCCTGATCTGATTTTCGTTTTAGTTTAACTTTTCGCTCGTTTATCGGAATCAGGCGATTCAAGCGCCTAGGGATTCGTCTCGAAACCATCTATCCGTTTAACGAACTTAAACAAGATTTTGCTACTATAAAATTTGCCCTAGATCCAGATTACTAGAACTAAGTTGTTTCCTTTCGCCGTTTGACTTTCGTTGCTTCGTTCGATTTGATTCTTTTTGCCAACCGGAGTCCTTAAGTTGAACCTTCTGGTTAGATCTCTTATTTGAGTTTTACCTGTGCATTATATGAGTACTTATTGTATGCTTGTTTGTTTGTTTGTGATAGAGTACCCGTAGTGCGCCGCGTGTTACTTCGAATCGTTAGGTTTCGCGGATCATCAGCAAGGCAAGTAACACTTTGATCATACCTTTTCTACTACCCAGTTTTATTGCATTAGATCAATCCTCACACATTACATGATTAGGATCTAATTAAATTGTGGGATGGGAAGTAGATGAGGTTGTACCTATTACCTGTTTATTATCAAACCTTTGGGAGTTACTTATACGTTTGCTTATTATGCCATGCTATGCTAGTAGACGTGGATTGGGTGAGTGATATCCATGAAAGATGTGAGTTTGTTAATTAATGGTTTATCTAAGGTGGCAACTTAAACACACATCTGGGTGGATTGAGGCACCTGGGTATTCCAGGACTTGCCTGTTTTCTTTTGGACCGCCACCCAGGCTCAAAGGGATAATGAGACTATTCATACTAGAAACATCCGTGTGCAGCCACAAGCTATTATGGGCTCTAGCATAGTTGACTAAGTCGTGCGAACTCTTACAGTGGTAAACTAGCAGATGTAGGGGATGTAGGTGGTACGGTCTACCCGATCGTAAGGTGCTAGCGCTTCTGAAAGACTACGTCTCGGTCATCCGTCTTCTCAAACACCCTATAGTGCGAGAAAACAAACGGAGGCGATCGAGTCTTGTGGGGAAAAGTGCGCAAACCTCTGCAGAGTGTAATAAACTAATCATGGTTAGCCGTGTCCCCGGTTATGGACATCTTGAGTATCTGGTACCTAGATTTTCATGTGAATCTCAATATGTTACTCTAAATTAATTTTGTTGGGTTAAGTTTAACGATGATGTTTAATTGGGATTGAGGATGCTATCAACCATTCTCAATGTTTAACTACCACCATGATAGTAATTAAATTTTATTCCTTTGAATTAGGGAAAAATTGGCTTTACGCAAAACTGTAACCATAGAGCTTTCCGCCAGCCAAATATGCATATAGTATAGCTGTTTCATTCCATTGCTCTCTATGTGTTACCTTGCCAGCATATTCCATGTGCTGACCCATTTTTGAGCTGCAACGTTAATGTTGCAGACTTTTCAATTGACGATTAAGGAGTTTTTAGGTCGTGGTTCTATACTCAGTGATGCCGTTGGAGTTGATGGACTCACTTATCTTCCAAGCCTTCCGTTGTTATCATTATTAGATGGCCTTAAGCCATATTTATTGTAATAAGTTCTCTTTTGAGACACTCGATGTAATAAGTGTGTGATTATTACTCTACTATAAATCCTCCGAGTACTGTGTGGTGTCAGCAATACTGATCCAGGGATGACACCGGAGCACAGAGATCAGACTGTTTGAGGTCTGGTCGCTACAGAGATGGTATCAGAGCCCACGCTGACTGTAGGACACGACCACTAAGCACAAGACTGAGATCACTATTCACTCTCTTCTCT
Source organism: Triticum aestivum (assembly GCF_018294505.1). Lineage (NCBI taxonomy): Eukaryota > Viridiplantae > Streptophyta > Magnoliopsida > Poales > Poaceae > Triticum > Triticum aestivum. The sequence goes on along the minus strand of NC_057797.1, from coordinate 634,227,588 downwards.
TCTGACCTCTCATCTTGTCTACTCTTTAGGATGGCGGATGCAAGGAACAACTTCACACAACCGGATGAAGATACACCCTTTGGACGACACTTGAAGGAAGTCACTAGATACCTGAACATAGGAGTACCAAGCTTCACCGGAACCTACAATGCCACTTTACCTGAAGAAGAGCGCTGGATGATTCAAGTTCAAGTTCCAGGAAGGACGTTCATGCCAGTTACTGAGCCCATAGAGTTTTCTTTTGATGCACCAACTTGGAGTCTAGGAAAGAGCATGGCAGCTCACATCGCCATGGGACGCATTGGAGAAGTCTACCGCAAGGATCTCAAGGATACTATCTACCAGATTTGTGGGCGCCGAGATGAGCACTGGGAGATGATCAGCACCAGGAAGGATAGATCAATTGCAGCTTTTATCCAGGAGCTAAACCAGCACATTCGACGACAGGAGAACCAGATGTGCGCCGACATGATAGACCTGAAGAAGGCAAGGACAAGAATCAAGGAATTAGAGGAAGAACTCAAGGCTACACGGGAAGATTATGAAGAAGAAATTGAAGTATTGGTGGAGAAGAATGACGACCTAATCAAGAAGATTGGAATATTTATGGGAGGCCCTACGTCACTAGATGAAGACGAAGAACCCCAGGAGATTAGCCAGGTAGACTACATCATCATCGACGGCACCGACTCGGAACCATATAGTGGCGATGATGACTATGTTGATGAAGCCGGAGCAGATATTATGGAGTCAACGACCATAGAATATTTCTAGTAGACCACCTCATTAGTAGTAGTAGTCCACCATGTAAATATAGTAGTCCGAGCACTTTTGCGATAGTTAGATCGATTGTATGCCTTTGTTTGATTGATTGAAGTGAATTGTTTGTTTTGCCTCATGTGCATATGGGTAGTGTTTTCTCTTTAGACCCCCTCTATTCTTATATCTCATCTTTTCTAAAACCCTCAGATGCCTTCGAGACATGACCCCGGTTTTGCCTTTCCACCGGGGCTCACCCAGTTGATCCAGCAGCAAAACACATTGATGCAGTTGCTAGTCCAGAATCAGAATCAGGGGAACAATAACAACAACCCACCACCACCACCACCTGTTGACCACTTAGCCCGTTTTCTTAGGCTGAATCCGCTGGTGTTTTCCAGTAGCACCGAGTCGATAGTAGCAGATGACTGGCTCCGCAAGACAGCTAGGGAGTTGACCACAGTAGGATGCACAGATGCGGAGAAGGTGAAGTTTGCCGCACATCGTTAGAAGGACCCGCAGCATCATGGTGGGAGAATTTCACAGCCACTTTCCGAGTCGACACTATCACATGGGACCAGTTTCAGCAGGCTTTTCGTACTGCCCATGTTTCAGCAGGAGCCATGGCCATGAAGAAGCGTGAGTTTCACACCTTGCGCCAAGGAGGAAGGACAGTTGGCCACTATGTGGAGGAATTTAGTAAGTTAGCACGTTATGCCGAGATGACGTCGGTACGGATGCAGCTAAGCATGAGAAGTTTCTGGAAGGACTGAATGATGAGTTGAGCATGCAGTTCATGGTAGCAACCTTCAACAACTACCAGGAGTTGGTAGATCGTGCTCTTATGATTGAAGGGAAGTAGCAGCAAATTGAGAATCGCAAGAGGAAGTATGGACAAGGAAAGTACAATTCAGGAGCTCAGCAGAAGCCATGTTTTACCCCTAGACCGGGAGGACATTTTCAGCATACCCATGGAGGAGGTAGCTCGCACAATCACAATGGCACCAAGAATGGTAATGGCAATGGAGGAAGCAACGGCCAGAATCGCACCAACCCCTCAACCCAAACCAAGAAGGATTTGAGCCAAGTCACTTGCTTTAAGTGTTCGAAGACAGGACATTATGCAAATGAATGTCCTGAATTGCAAAATGTAAATAGCAATGGAAGTTCTAGGAAGAAGCCGAACCCTTTTAACAGGGGACAGGTGAACCACGTTAGCATGGAGGAGGTTGAAGCTCAGCCCGATGCAGTAATAGGTAAGTTTTTGGGTAAGTCATTTACTGCACTCGTTCTTTTTTATACTGGTGCATCGCATTCATATATATCAAGGGGATTTGTGTATAAGTATAACCTACCAACCCAAGCCCTTAGGTCACCCATGTTAGTAACCTCGCCCGGAGCAGAGTATGTGGCTAGTCTATGGTGTGATCGGTTACCATTAAGGATTGGTAACTATGTTTTTCCCTCAGACCTAATAGTATTGGAATCTCAAGGATTGGATGTGATATTAGGCATGGATTGGTTATCAAAGTATGAAGGGAATATTGAATGTGCTAGTAAGTCAATTTTGCTTACCACCCCAGAAGGGAGAAGGATCAAGTATGTATCCCGACATGAGCCAAAGAGGACTCAAGTAAATTGCCTAACATGAGTTGTCCAGGAGGAAGTACCAGTGGTAAGGGGTTTTCCCTGATGTATTTCCAGAGGAGTTGCCAGGCATGCCACCGGATAGAGATATTGAGTTTTTGATTGAGCTATTGCCAGGTACAGGGCCAATATCAAAGAGACCATATAGGATGCCAGCAAAGGATTTGGTGGAAGTTAAGAAGCAGATTAAGGAGTTACTGGATAAGGGATATATTCGCCCAAGTTCTTCGCCTTGGGGATCGCCAGTACTTCTAATGGAGAAGAAGGATGGATCGTTAAGGATGGTTGTTGATTATCGAGGATTGAATGAAGTAACGATCAAGAACAAGTACCCACTACCTATGATCAACGATCTGTTTGATCGATTGCAAGGAGCTAAGGTATTTTCCAAGATCGATCTGCGATCAGGATACCACTAGTTGAAGATTCGAGAACAGGATATTCCTAAGATAGCTTTTACCACCAGGTATGGGTTGTATGAGTATACCGTTATGTCATTTGGTCTGACTAATGCACCTGCCTATTTTATGAACATGATGAACAAAGTGTTTATGGAGTTTTTGGATAAGTTCGTCGTAGTGTTCATTGATGATATCCTGGTTTATTCGAAGAATGAAGAGGAACATAAGGAGCATTTGCGTTTGGTACTTGGAAAGCTTAGAGAACATCAATTATATGCCAAGTTCAGCAAATGTGAGTTTTGGTTGAAGGAAGTAGGATTCCTCGGACACATTATATCTGGAGAAGGCATAGCAGTAGATCCCGCTAAAGTTGAAACTGTGACCAAGTGGGAAGCCCCAACAACAGTTGGAGAGATCCGGAGTTTTCTTGGACTCGCAGGATACTATCGGAGATTTATTGAGAATTTCTCAAAGATTGTGAAGCCTGTGACTGAGTTGTTGAAGAAGGATACCAAGTTCATATGGACAGAGGAATGTGAGGCTAGTTTCCAGGAGTTGAAGAAACGCTTAGTTACCTCACCAGTGCTGATTTTGCCAGACCAGACCAAGGATTATGAGGTGTATTGCGACGCTTCACGTCGAGGACTTGGAGCAGTGCTTATGCAGGAAGGGAGAGTTGTTTCATATTCCTCAAGACAACTAAAACGTCATGAGTTGAATTATGCCACGCATGATTTGGAGTTAGCAGCCGTAGTGCATGCATTGAAAACATGGAGACATTTCCTCATTGGAAATCATTGTGAGGTGTACACGGATCATAAGAGTTTGAAGTACATTTTCACACAGAAGGAGTTGAATCTCAGACAAAGGAGATGGTTGGAGCTTATCAAGGATGATGATATGAAATTGCATTATCATTCCGGAAAGGCTAATGTAGTAGCTGACGCATTAAGCCGTAAGAGCCATGTCAATACATTAATGACAAGAGAAATACCCATGAAGTTAGCAGAAAATCTTCGTGAACTATGTTTGGAAATAGTTCCGAGAGGCTATGTAGCAGCGTTGGAGATTCAGTCAACCTTGATGGATAAAATCAGAGAAGCTCAGAAAGCTGACAAAGAGATTGCTCTATAAAGGAGAAACTGAACAAAGGAAAAGCTAAAGGATTTTGTGAGGATGAGCACGACACCCTATGATTTGAAGACCGCGTTTACGTGCCCAGTGACCCGGAGATGAGGAAGTTGATACTGCAAGAGGCACACGACTCACCGTATTCAATTCACCCAGGAAATACCAAGATGTATTTGGATTTGAAGGATATTTTCTGGTGGACCGGATTGAAGAAGGATATTGCGGAGTATGTAGCAGTTTGTGATGTATGCCAGAGAGTAAAGGCAGAGCATCAGAAGCCAGCAGGATTATTACAACCATTGCCGATACCCGAATGGAAGTGGGATAAGCTAGGCATGGATTTTATCACGGGATTGCCCAGGACTCGTTCAGGCTATGACTCGATTTGGGTTGTAGTTGATCGATTGACGAAAGTAGCTCATTTCATCCCAGTAAAGACCACTTATGCCAGTGCTAAGTTGGCAAAGATATACATGACCAGAATAGTATGTCTGCATGGAGTTCCGAGGAGTATCGTATCAGATATAGGAACCCAGTTTACCTCAAAGTTCTGGAAGCAGTTGCACGAAACTTCGGGTACCAGGCTAGAATTCAGTACAGCTTTTCATCCACGGACAGATGGACAGATCAAGAGAGTTAATCAGATTTTGGAGGATATGCTGAAAGCTTGTGCACTAGATTATGGATCTAGTTGGGACGATAATTTGCCATATGCAGAGTTCTCTTAAAACAACAGTTATCAAACCAGTTTAAAGATGGCCCCTTTTGAAGCTTTGTACGGAAGGAGGTGTAGGATACCGCTGTCATGGGACGAAGTTGGAGACCGCCAGTTGTTTGGACCTGACTTGATTAAAGAGTCTGAACAGAAGGTGAAGTTGATTCGCAATAGGCTCAAGGTAGCCCAGTCCAGAGAGAAGAGTTATGCGGATTCTAAACGCAAGGAGATTGTTTACGAAGTCGGAGATAGAGCTTATCTTCGAGTATCTCCACTTCGTGGAACAAAGCGTTTTGGAGTAAAAGGGAAGTTAGCACCACGATTTGTAAGACCATATCGAGTTTTGGAGCGTATGGGAGAAGTGTCCTACAAGTTGGAATTGCCCGAAGGATTGTCAGGAGTACATGATGTGTTCCACGTTTCTCAGTTAAAGAAATGTCACGTGGAGATAGCTGATATACTGTTGAGAGACACAATGCCTTTGGAAACTATTCAGTTGGATAACGATTTGACCTACGAGGAGAAACCAGTCAAGATTCTCGAGTTTGCCAGCTGAGTCACTCGCATCAAGGTTATCAAGTTTTGCAAAGTTCAGTGGAGTCACCACACAAAGGATGAAGCCACCTGGGAGCGAGAGGAAGACTTGCTCAAAGACCACCCTCACCTATTTTCTAGTCAACCCAAATCTCAAGGGCGAGATTCATCTTAAGGGGGGTAGGTTTGTAACATCCCAAATTTTCAATTTGGAATGTTATACATTAGATCATCACTGCATATCATATTTTATTTTGCATTTTGGTTGATCCTAGAAATTCTATGCAACTCAATGACCCACGGAGAGAGTTGGGGATTTCGTTATTTTCATATTTGAGTTTTCTCAAATTTTGAGAATAGGATAATTTGATTTTAATTATCTTATCGTCAATTATTTCTATTACAAAAAGATGAGAGAGGGAATAAAATGACTTTCCCAAAATAAAGAAATATTGAGGATTTAATAATAAAATCAAATAAGATTTTATTTCGGAGTTTTTCGGTGTTTTATTTGAATTTAGGAAATAAAGTGCATTTTTCAGAATTACATTTAGGTCCCAAATAAATGTTCACCTTGTGTGGCTTGATTTTAGAAGCCCGTGAAAATTTATTTCGGAATTTTTGGAGTCCGTTTAGTATTTCTTTTTATTTTTCTTCCGAGCGGAATATTTAAAAAAAACGAACCGACTTAACGGGCCGTGTCCGACCTGGACACCGATCGGGAGGCCTTTATAAGCCGAGGCCCGACCCCGGGGGAAACCCTAAAGCGCCCTAAGCCGCCGCCGCCGCTGCCGACGTCCGCCGCCGCCGCCGGATCTCGCCGCCGAGATTCGTCGCGCCTCGTTTTCCGTGCTGAAAAAAAAGAAAAAAAAGTCGGCGTTCGTCGTTTTTCTTTTTCTCGGATTAAATCCGCGATTTTTCTGACCGCGATTCCTGATCCGATTTTCGTTTTAGTTTAACTTTTCGCTCGTTTATCGGAATCAGACGATTCAAGCGCCTAGGGATTCGTCTCAAAACCCTCTATCCGTTTAACCAACTTAAACAAGATTTTGCTACTGTAAAATTTGCCCTAGATACAGATTACTAGAACGAAGTTGTTTTCTTTCGCCTTTTGACTTTCGTTGCTTTGTTCGATTTGATTCTTTTTGCCAACCAGAGTTCTTAAGTTGAACCATCTGGTTAGATCTATTATTTGAGTTTTACCTGTGCATTAGATGAGTACTTATTGTATGCTTGTTTGTTTGTTTGCGATAGAGTACCCGGAGTGCGCTGCCTGTTACTTCGAATCGTTAGGTTTCGCGGATCATCAGCAAGGCAAGTAACACTTTGATCATACCTTTTCTGTTACCCAGTTTTATTGCATTAGATCAATCCTCACACATTGCATGATTAGGATCTAATTAAATTGTGGGATGGGAAGTAGATGAGGTAGTACCTATTACCTGTTTATTATCAAACCTTTGGGACTTACTTCTACGTTTGCTTATTATGCCATGCTATGCTAGTAGACGTGGATTGGGTGAGTGATATCCATGACAGATGTGAGTTTGTTAATTAATGGTTTATCTAAGGTGGCAACTTAAACACACATCTGGGTGGATTGAGGCACCTGGGTATTCCAGGACTTGCCTGTTTTCTTTTGGACCGCCACCCAGGCTCAAAGGGATCCCGAGACTATTCATACAAGAAACTTCCGTGTGCATCCACAAGCTATTATGGGCTCTAGCATAGTTGACTAAGTCGTGCGAACTCTTACAGTGGTAGACTAGCAGATGGAGGGGATGTAGGTGGTACGGTCTACACGATCGTAAGGTGCTAGCACTTCTGAAAGACTATGTCTCGGTCATCCGTCTTCTCAAACACCCTATAGTGCGAGAAAACAAACGGAGGCGATCGAGTCTTGTGGGGAAAAGTGCGCAAACCTCTGCAGAATGTAATAAACTAATCATGGTTAGCCGTGTCCCCGGTTATGGACATCTTGAGTATCTGGTACCTGAATTTTCATGTGAATCTCAACATGTTACTCTAAATTAATTTGGTTGGGTTAATTTTAACGATAATGTTTAATTGGGATTGAGGATGCTGTCAACCATTCTCAATGTTTAACAACCACCATGATAGTAATTAAATTTTATTCCTTTGAAGCAGGGAAAAATTGGCTTTACGCAAAACTGTAACCATAGAGATTTCCACCAGGCAAATATGCATATAGTATAGCTGTTTCATTCAATTGCTCTCTATGTGTTACCTTGCCAGCATATTCCATGTGCTGACCCGTTTTCGGGCTGCAACGTTAATGTTGCAGACTTTTCAGACGATGATTAAGGAGTTTTTAGGTCGTGGTTCTATACTCAGTGATGCCGTTGGAGTTGATGGACTCACTTATCTTTCAAGCCTTCCGCTGTTATCGTTATTAGATGGCCTTAAGCCATATTTATTGTAATAAGTTCTCTTTTGAGACACTAGATGTAATAAGTGTGTGATTGCTACTCTGCTATAAATCCTTCGAGTATTGTGTGGTGTCAGCATTACTGATCCAGGGTGACACCGGAGCACAGAGATCAGACTGTTTGAGGTCTGGTCGATACATGATGTCTAGTGTGCATGGTAGAATAACCTCACTAGCCTTTTTTTACAATGTTTGAAGAAAATTCTGCTTGGTATGTTGGAGAGGCTGGGAGGAGGATCCTTGCATTGTTGAAAAACAAGATAATTGTGAATTTTTGTTGTACGACGATAGGAACTTTGTTTACAAGTTAAGCTTGTGTTGTTCATTCATGGTTACAACTACAGTAATATTTGTTATTTTTATGCAGTGTGCAATGCATTTAGAATTCGCCAAATTACTATTGCGATTTCCTAGAGAAAGTCCACATTACTCAGCTGGTGTAGATGAATTTCTGGAGTTCACATATAGAGATATACCAATAGATACAATGGCTAATATCCTGCCTCTGTCACTTCTTGCATCATGTCAATGCATTGTGTGTTAACAGTTAATTTGTGTTTTTTGTCTGTAGATTCAAAAGTTAAATGGATGATTATATGTGTGCGTGGCAAGTATATTGCAGTGACGATGATGATGGTGATGATGAAGATGATGGAGGCTTTCAGTTTTGGTTAAGTTGTAGGGATGATGTTCCCCGGTTTAGTTTTAGATAAGTTGTACGCATGTTGATGTATGCTTTTAGTTTAAGTTTCAGTGTCAAGAAAACATTTAGATTACGCATCACATTTCTATGATGTTCCTCGTATAATATCAACTATTGTAATCCAATAGATTTATCAAATATATAATTTCTTCCTATTGTGAGTATATTCTTTTGTTTTCTGTTCACTTGAAATACATAATTATCACTATTACATGGAGAGTTAATTTAATTGTTGGCAATATATTCACATTATATATACGAACACATGAAGCGTTGCAAATTCTTCGTTGCCAAGCAATTGGATCTTGATTCCTGTGCATTAAGCGCCAACATATATAAGTGTTGCGCAAGTGTGTAGTATGTGTTGCATTCTTACAACGGTCCCTTTTACCAACGGCAGTATAAGCGTTGCACTATGCGCTAGCAACACTGGATAAGGCTACGCATCCCAAACCGTTGGTAAATACACTAACAACGGATATATGGTGTGACGCCCCCGATTCAATCGTACACTAATCATGCACGCAAACGTGTACGATCAAGATCAGGGACTCCCGGGAAGATATCACAACACAACTCTAAAACATAAATAAGTCATACAAGCATCATAATACAAGCCAGGGGCCTCGAGGGCTCGAATACAAGTGCTCGATCATAGACGAGTCAGCGGAAGCAACAATATCTGAGTACAGACATAAGTTAAACAAGTTGCCATAAGATGGCTAGCACAAACTGGGATACAGATCGAAAGAGGCGCAGGCCTCCTGCCTGGGATCCTCCTAACTACTCCTGGTCGTCGTCAGTGGGCTGCACGTAGTAGTAGGCACCTCCAGTGTAGTAGTCGTTATCGACGGTGGTGTCTGGCTCCTGGGCTCCATCGCCTGGTTGCAGCAATCGAGTAGAGGTAGGGGAAAAGGGGGAACAAGGCAACCGTGAGTACTCATCCAAAGTACTCGCAAGCAAGGAGCTACACTACATATGCATGGATATATGTGTAAAGGGCCATATCAGTGGACTGAACTGCAGAATGCCAGAATAAGAGGGGGATAGCTAGTCTTAACGAAGACTACGCTTCTGGTCACCTGTCTTGCAACAGGTAGAAGAGGACGATCTGAAGTCCTCCAAGTAACATCACATAGCAATAATCCTACCCGGCGATCCCCTCCTCATATCCCTGAGAGAGAGCGACCACAGGTTGTATCTGGCACTTGGAAGGGTGTGTTTTATCAAGTATCCGGTTCTAGTTGTCATAAGCTCAAGGTACAACTCCAAGTCGTCCTGTTACCGAAGATCACAGCTATTCGAATAGATTAACTTCCCTGCAGGGGTGCACCATCTTACCCAGCACGCTTGATCCCATTTGGCCGGACACACTTTCCTGGGTCATGCCCGGCCGCGGAAGATCAACACGTCGCAGCCCTACCTAGGCTCAACAGAGAGGCCAGCACGCCGGTCTAAACCTAAGCGCACAGGGGTCTGGGCCCATCGCCCAATGCACACCTGCACGTTGTGAACGCGGCCGGAAGCAGACCTAGCCTAGTGGCGTTCCAGTCCAATCCAGCGCGCGCCGCTCAGTCGCTAGCGTCACGAAGTGCTTCGGCTGATACCACGACGCCGGGATACCCATAACTACTCCCGCGTAGATGGTTAGTGCGTATAAGCTCGTAGCCAACTCAGATCAAATACCAAGACCTCGTTAAGCGTGTTAAGTATCCGCGAACGCCGAACAGGGCCAGGCCCACCTCTCTCCTAGGCGGTCTGAACCTGCCCTGTCGCTCCGCCTCAAGATCCACTCGCGGGTGCTCCACCAGCCGACCCAACTTTAGTCTCACATGTATCATGTATAAGTATATAGTATATACCCGTGATCACCTCCCGAGTGATCACGACCCGATAGTATAGCACGGCAGACGGACAAGAATGTAGGGCCACAGATGAATGTACTAGCATCCTATACTAAGCATATAGGATTGCAGGTAAGGTAACAACAGAAGTAACAAGGACAAGCTATGCAGCAGTATAGGAGTATCTGAAAGCAGTAACATGCTACACTACTCTAATGCAAGCAGTATAGAGAAGAGTAGGCGATATCTGGTGATCAAGGGGGGGCTTGCCTGGTTGCTCTGGCAAGAGAGAGGGGTCGTCAACACCGTAGTCGAACTGGGCAGCAGCAGCATCGGTCTCGTAGTCTACCGGAGAGAAGAGGGGGAAGAAACAATGAATACCAAGTAAACAGATGCATATCGATGCATGACATGTCAAGAAGCGATGCTAGGCGTGCCCTAACGTGGTATGAGGTGGTACTGGTTAAGGGGGGAATCATCCGGGAAAGTATTCCCGGTGTTTCGTGTTTTCGGGCAGAGGAGCCGGAGGGGGAAAGTTGCGGGTTCGATAGGTTAGGGGGGTGCGGCGGACGAACGGACTGCGTATCCGAATTCGTCTCGTCGTTCTGAGCAACTTTCATGTTGAAAATATTTTAAATCGAGTTACGGATTAAAAGATATGATTTTTTAAAGATTTTATTAATTTCTGGAATTTAATCAATTAATTATTTAATTTGAAAAATGGAATTATGACGTCAGCATGATGCCATGCTGACGTCAGCAGTCAACAGGGTTGACTAGGTCAACCCGGACATGTGGGTCCCGTTCGTCATACTCTGTTAACTAATTATCTTAGTTAAGTTTAATTAACAGTAGTTAATTAGGTTAATTAGTCATTAGGTTTAATTAATCAGGATTAATTAAATTAATTATTTACTTAATTAATTAATTAATTAATTAATTTTATTCATTTTTATTTTT